>NC_056747.1:538729201-538756701 GCF_019279795.1 Protopterus annectens | reverse complement strand
TTCAGTAATTTATATAACTACACCTGCTAGCATATTTGTATTGTAGAATTTGTTTACACAATGATTTGCTTGCATCAACAGTAAGGATGCTTTGCACAAGCAGTGCAGTTAAAAGGTACACATCAATATTAGGACTCTCCTAACTTGCCTCCCAGATGGTATAACCCCAGGGGATGCTTTTACTAGTTGGAAGAATGCAGCCCCCCCACCCCAATATCAAAGACTTGCCTAGGTCTTTGGGAAACACAGTTGCCATTCACAAAGGAGAATTAAACAAACCAGTTAAGCCCAGTCACTACAAATAACTGCTTGCATGTCATATTTTCATTTACACTTAGCTTTGTCTGCTGTATTCCTGTTCAGAAGACCAGAAAAGAAGCAGTTGTGACTTCTGTGTTTGAGCACAAAAGGCACAAGTGAATGTGTATTTATTTATTTATTATTAGCATACATGTTTTTGTATAGGTAACTTAAAAATGTATACAAGAAAGCCATTTTTAATGCTTAAAGAAATATGAATACATTTCAGCATTGTGAGTGTGAAAGTTTATTCATTCTGACGCTCTCAGGAGTACTGCCTCATGTCTGTCAATGTGTATCTTTGTTACTGAGAAAATTGTGTATCTTCAGCTGTGAAAGGTTCAATATTTAGTTGCCTAAATATATGTACACTCTGCATTTATTCATTAATAGGAAAAGTCATAAAAATGATATATTCCTTATTATATAAACCTTGCATTTCTCTGTCAGTTTGAAAACCATGGGAGAAAATTAATGTGTTTTGTTATAATCTGCACATTTCTTTCATACATGCATTACATTGTTGAAGAGAAAAAAATAACCTCTTAAAGTGATGTCACCTACATGGAATTTAAGGGATCCAAGGCTTGCTATTTTTGTCTTTACAGGATTGAGTTTGCACTTATAACTATTAGGCCTGGTGGTGCTTTATTGGTTGTAGAACCCCATACTATCCCCAGTAATTTAAACATTTGCATTTGTTCCCTGGTCTCAGCTTTTTTTCATGGAGAATTACTGTGATGCCTTCTTGGAATCAAAAGTCGATGAATAATTTTAATATTTCTGTACTGTGCAGTTGTAATTGTCAGTTTATTGGGTGTTTTGTTTCTGAAGTTATTTGATTACTGAGTTAACAAATTTCTATATAAAGTTGGGAGGGTCTGGGGGACGTAGCTCCATGCACCACTTGAGAGAGGGAGAAGAAAAAGCTTGCTTTCAGATGTGCTCTGCTTCTTTGGTTTGTTTTTGGGGGATTGGGTTTCCATTCACAGGCACTCGCATAGAAAACAAGTTTTATATATTCATATGTCTCGTTTCAGCTGTGTGTGAAAGCTGTTTGCTGCCTGTCCTACTGTAGGAAGTGTAATGATTAAGAAACAAGTGCATTATGACATCAGAATCTTGACTGTAAAATTAGACATAGGAGTTGCAAAGCTTTTCTACAAATGACTAAATATCTGTTACTGTAGGACTGCAAAGGATATCGCAATGAATTGTAAAGGAAGTCCTCATCATCTTGGTAACAGAAGTCCAGACAATTGCCAAAGGAATATTGTCAAGGTCTAAAGAGGTCATCTCTCACTCATACTCTGCATCGATTAAGTCAATAATCGAGCAAAACTCCTCATTTGGAATGTGTCTCATTAAAAATATCAAACTATTTTAGACTCCAGCGGTTCCTAACCAAACGGATCACAGGCCTAAAGTTCCAATGATAGCATGAGAAGCTAGAAGTTCTACCTTTTATTCAGTCTCTTTACAGGGTTTGTCTCGTTTAGCCCACCATTAGAGACCCAGTTGTCCTGGACCTTCTGTTTTCTCTGCAAATCCAATATTTCCACTAATAATTGAACCAAGGACCTAAATCTTCACTATTGGATAAATAAAATTATGTAAAGGGGCAGGTTTGTAGCCCAGCATCTCTCAAACCTTAGGAATAAACTTTCCCAAGCGTGTTAACATTGACACATACCTTCCTTTAAACATACACTATGTGACTGGATTGGTATCCCCAGATTTGCTGCAGGTTTGATCTGTATGGCCCTCATGGAGAAATGTTACCTGAGAGAGGTCACTGGCAAGGCAAAAATGGTCATGCTGTGCTTTGACAATATACCTAGTACTTTGCTAATATCTAGCATAGGATATGTTTACTTGGGGTTGTCTCTCACTTTTTTTTTCCTTGCAACTCATAACTCTAAAAATAATTTATTCAGACTTTGATAGCCCTTGTGAGCAACATATGTATTTAGGATTTATCTGTGAATTTTGTGATTCTAGTAAGTTCAGGGACTTGTCAGTGGCTTTTTCTCTACTGATATTGAAACTTTTTAATGCCCATGTGCTTATCTCAAGTGAACCTATTTGCCTGTTCACCCTGACAGCTGTACAATTTGCCTGACCTTATAAGTCTGTCAGTTTAACTTTCTGAAAATTAAAAGGAATATACTACATGTATCAAGAATAGTAATGCAATATTTAAACTGCCTCAGTACTAGTCAAAATGCAATACAGTAGCAATAATATAATCCTTATCGCCATGGAAAACTCTGGAATAGAACCTTAGCCATGCCTCCAAGTTGGTTTATCAAGTTAGAAGTGATATTGGGGCTTTGTTTGCTTTGTATCCAGGTAGGTACTTAGAAGCATCGTCATCTTGGATCAGATACATAATCATAGCTGGAAAAAGCAGTTACTGTAATGTACATAAGATATTGAATTGAACACACACAACTTTGAGAAGACCAACACAGTGATTGTGTTAAATGCAGTCAGTCGTGTTGGGTCTATTGGTATGCGCATTTAGGGTATATTGGTACAGATATTTGATTTTTTACCCATTTGAATAGCATTAGGGAGTTACCATACTTTTTTAAAATCAAAACTACAAGGAAGTGCAGTGTCCTTGGTCTGTTTTGATGGGGTATTCAGAACTTAAGTCTTACAGTATAGAATATACCATATCTGTAATATGATATAATCCCATTTTAACTTCTGCTAGATCCTGCTGACGGGGATGGATGTTTACAACTTCTACATGCTGTATGGCCCCGTAAGTAAGTCACAGAGCCTCCAACCAATCTCCTAGACCGCACCTGAAAACGAGCATCACTTCATGTATGTCTTGGATGAAACTAATGAATGAAAAAAATGAAATGTATAATGTATAGTTTTTAAATTGTCTTATTGGAGAAATGATCTATAGGTTTCAGCAGTTAAACCACCGAGTAGTTCACTGCAGCCGCATCTGATAAACCATATTCCTAACGCTAAATCCAGGCTTCATCTCTATTTTTTTTTTTCTTGCCACTTCTAATCGCACACTGGTTTGGGACTACTTGCACTGTACCTATTCTGTTTTGCTTTCCTCTGGATGCAGGTGTGCAGTCCATGTTTTTATGTCATTCTATTTTATTTAGAAAACTAACCAAAAATGACAGATTGCTGGATGTATCCAGAGTATTTCAATTAATGTTTAATCAGCAGACGTCTCTTCCTTCTTCAGTCTCTCTTGTTTCACATCTTGTGCAGCCTTCCCTTTAAACTATGTAATACAGTGAACTCTTTTTGGAGGATGACCTCAGTGTAACTAAATAATTTCCTGAACCCGTACCAGAGATTGCTGTCATAAATCACTTACAGTAAATCAGTTTAGATTACTGCAAGCTTTTTGAGAATGTTTCTTAAAACACCTATGTCTGCATGGTTTGCAGACCTGGTCTTTGGCCAGAAACTCATTTTAAGAGGAATGCTGTGGTAATCATGGAGGAGTTGGCTGTATGATTTACAGTGGAAGGACAATATGTCATTAACATAATAGAGAAGCTTACTCGAATCTTAAGTAAACTTGCTGCAAAACATATTTCTGCAATCAAGAATAAATGAATAAAATAAGTAGCAGAAAAGTTCTTTCTTGCATCTTTAGAACAAATGACAAATCAAATTACTGCATTATATCCAGATATGAGAGTGAACAGTCAGTTCACAGCTCTTTGTCAGGGTTTGTGACTGAAAATTAGTGATGGTGGTTACAGTCCAATGCAGAACATGAATAAAAAAAATCTGTTGCACTGTGGTTATAGCATTGTATTGCGGTCTGTGACAGATGATCATTGTATATGGCAGTTTGCTTGTAGCACAGTGCTAGGTTATGAGACGGCAATGGAATCCTCCTAACAGTGTGATTGTATTGCGGTCTGTGACAGATGATTGTGTATGGCAGTTTGCTTGTGGCACGGTGCTAGGCTATGAGACAACAAAGGAATGCTCTAACAGTGTGATTACATAATACTGTGACCTGTGTCTAACTATACTAGTGAGGTTAATAAATGATGCTGCTCTTTCGGTGCAAGTCAAAAGCACGAGGATCACTACACAAGTGATGTGCTTTACCACAACCTGCGCTACCTATTACTTATGTTTTTAATAAGTGTAGCACTTGGGACACAGGTTATAGCATGCTGTATAATCTGATAGGCCATTCGGAGAAATCACACGTACTACAAATCTGAGGTAAATAATCATGATGATTTAATATGCAGTTTTGTAGCATGTGACAGCCATATGTTGGCTTCCCAGTAAAGGGGGGGGGGTTATGATAAACACAACAGTGAGGTTAGTACCTTCATTTTGCCTACCATACAGTCATTCATTTTAGCATGTTGATAAATCTATCAATTTGTAATCCTCTTGTACTTGGATATGAGTTACCTTGTTTTGATTTTTATTCCATGTTAATTTCCTTTTATTTAATTGTGTGTGTATATATAGCTACCTAATCTCTTTACAAAAAAAATCTCTTGTCCTACCCAGGCTATGACTGAAGTTGGTTATTTGATCAGTGTTCTACCCTGGTTAAACAATGTAAAACAAAAAAAAAAAATGGTTCTGTGACTTGAAATTGATATTTGGAATACAGCATTGCTTTCTTTGACTAATAACACGGTGTAATGAAGTTATTGATATTGCTGTGATCTATGATTGATATTAACTAACTATATAGATGAGGTTATTGCACAGTCATGTGACCTGCAACAATGAGGTTACTATGAAGTACATTACTTTTGACAGCTAATAACTTGCACTGAGGTCACTGCACAGTGCTGCCCTTTGGCTACACTGAGGTCACTGCACAGTGCTAGGTCACTGCACAGTGCTGCCCTTTGATGGCTGCACTGAGGTCGCTGCACAGTGCTGCCCTTTGATGGCTGCACTGAGGTCGCTGCACAGTGCTGCCCTTTGATGGCTGCACTGAGGTCACTGCCCAGTGCTGCCCTTTGATGGCGGCTACACTGAGGTTAACGCACAGTGCTGCCCTTTGATGGCGGCTACACTGAGGTTAACGCACAGTGCTGCCCTTTGATGGCGGCTACACTGAGGTTAACGCACAGTGCTGCCCTTTGATGGCGGCTGCACTGAGGTTAACGCACAGTGCTGCCCTTTGATGGTGGCTACACTGAGGTTAACGCACAGTGCTGCCCTTTGATGGCGGCTACACTGAGGTTAACGCACAGAGCTGTGATCTGCAGTTGATAGTACTTTTGGCAGTAAGGTTGTTGCACAGTGTTCTCACCTTTTGACTAATAACTGTAGCAATATGATTACTAAGTTGTTGGCTGATTTTAAGTGTAATAGTGAGGTTGCTGCATGGTGTTGACATAAGTAAGTCTCCAGTAAAAAATGTGTACAAATTAGTCTCTGTGTACTTGAATAAGGCTTAGTAGACAGTTGCAATTGTTACAACCTCTGCGAGTGCAGCAGTTGCAGGGTCCTAAAGTCAACAGGATATCAGGCAAAGAAAGCGAACCAGCATACAAGGCACCTTAGAAAATATGAAATACTTTATTAAAAGTATTAGCCAGGTCTCAATGAACACGTAATTAGTCACATGTCTCATGAATTATTTATATATAGGTTCTTTTTGTATGTATTTCACACACTGAAGAAGGCTCTAAATTTTGTATGTGCCGAAACTGATCTGTGTTCTAAGAACCTAATACTTTTAATAAAGTAGTTCATATTTTCCAAGGTGCCTTGTATGCTGGTTCTCTTTCTTTGCTTAGTAGACAGTTGGCCTCAATATACCGTCTAACATAGTACTGTCTGCTGCAGTTTTCTTTACCATCAGAAACACTGGCACAAAATGCACTTTGCTTGTGATAGATTCATCTGTGCAATATTGCTTTAATAAGCTCACATTACTTCTAAATGCATCTTCCTGTGGGCCCCGCTCCATTCTACCCTTGCTCCGCTTGGGCCCCACTACACCTACATTTATATTTCCCAACCTATGCCTACTTCTAACAGTTAAACAATAACCTCTAGCAACACCTCCCAAATCCATCACTATTAAAACCTCTAACCCTAATACTCCTTTCAGCCTTTAGTAATACACCATAACCACCCTAAACATGTGCTACACAACCTAGCAATTCTCACTACAACAAACACTGCTGCCACTACCATGAAATGCACGCCACACAATCTTAGAGAGCAAAATGTTTTGCAATTAGCAAAACTCTACTCATTCTTCTCACACAAGGCAATCTTAGTCTCCACTTACATCCACCCAGTTTCTCTCCCACAACAACAGTCCTCTAATACACCACATCATCTTTCAACCCATCTCCTTGAACAATGTCTACATCTGCTACTAAACACTTGCACCTTTAAACACTTAAAGCTCATTGGCGGCATTCTCCACCTACCTACACATTAAAAGGATAGATATTTCTACACATATCTGCATACCATAACTGAGCTGATCCAAAGAGGGGGCATGCAGCCCAAAGACTATAATATACAGTCGGAACCATCCACACCCCTTAAGAATAACACAACACTTTCTCAAACTACCACTTGGTTGTCCTAAACAAAAAAGTTTGAAAACGTATACAACAAGAACCATGATCTCTACACAACCCTCTCACACTATAACCCTGAGAAACATCTAGCTCCTGAAACATGGCTAAAGCCAGAAAGAAATAGTAATGAAATACCCCCCCCCCGAATATAACATGTACTTCCCCCTGGATATAACATAATCGGTTTAGTCAGACCCCCTGGATATAACCTAATTTGGTTAGAAAGACCTAACAAAAAGAGGAGGTGGCGTAGTAATACTTATTAAAATACTCCCTCAAAATAATTCAACATCTTTAAACTACCCTAAAATTTCAAAATGCTGAATTTCTCATCATCTAACTCTTAACTCTGTAACAGCACATCAATCTAGCCACAACTGAAGTCCTTCAGTTGCTGTTTCACAATATAAAAGAGAGAGAAAATAATCATAGGTGATATAAACCTTGACTGGAAACATGAATACCTTATTTGATCTAAACTTATTTGGATTCTCACATGTATTAAATGCCACAACCAGGATACGCAAAGCATCACATATGACACCACACTATACTGGATCCTTTCAAATAAGCCCCACAACACCAATGCCACCAGAAACTTACCAGATAGTATTAGTGGCTCTCTTCACACCTTTTGTTATCAGACTGAGGCTAAACATTCAGGAGCAAGTAACCTACAAACAAGTCTGTAATCTGCACAATTTCAACCCTGAATGCTTTATAACCACTCAAAAAGCAATATAACTGAAGTGCCAAAAACATTACCACTAGATGAAGCAGTTACTCATCTTAATCATATATTCTTAACCATCTTAAATATGCAAGCTGTACTCTGAAACAAGAGTCAAATCTATTCCAGCACCTTGCCTAACAAAGTTGAATAAGCAATTACTATTAAAACAGGCACTGGGCCTGGACAATATGTACTAAAAAATAAAACTCTCAGGATTATAGATATGGGGGAAATCTCACCAAAAATACTTCATGACATGAAAAAATACTTCACAAACTTATAAAATACCCACCAAAATAACCCTAAACTGTCCTAGCAGTCTTTAAGGTTACTGCTCATCCATGGACAACTCTCTATCCCCCAACCCACCACAACCTCTAAATACCCAGGTAATACTGTAGCTCGGGTCATCCCCCACTTCGGGAATTCTATCTTAGTAGTGACCAAACAGAACTCCCAGCTCACTCCTCACTATTCCACACCCCCCTAGCAATGACAAAGTACGCTTTAAAATTGGTAGTTTAACAATGGCAACAGCTGCTGCCACCTTGGCGGCCAACAGATTACTTCAAAATAGCAGCAGAAGCTATAGTGTTAAGTCTCTGTACTTATCAGTGGATCCATAAAAGAAAAGAAAACCATGCCCCTAACATCTGGAAAAGATATGCAATACCTCTACATAAAGGTGGAAATTGACAGACTTAACCAACTACCATTCAGTATCCATCCTCCTACCCCTATCCAAGAAAAAATGTATCCATACCCAGTTGCTGAAATGCCTTACTAGCCATAACCTACTGCTTAGCTTGACATTGCTTTAGGTCTAGTCATAGCACCACTACTGCCCATTTAAACTTTACACAGTCAACACTGAAACAACAGTAACCTAGTCTCAAGTCTTCTAGACCTATGTCCTACAAGAAACTTCTTGAGGAATTAGCCTCTCTAGGCTTCAATGCCCCATTGTTAACCTTGTTCCACAAATAGTTATCCAATAGGAAATATGCTGTGAAATGGTAGCTACTATTCTGATTTTGTCACTCTGTCTTCCTCAGGACCCCTACTTTTCAATACCTACATCAATAATCTATACTCCATCATTAAACAAGCTACCCAGGTACAATATGTAGATGATGCCATTCTCCTGTTCAACATTAGCCTCTTTACAAGAAACTTCATAAAACGCCTTTCTAGCCACAAAGTCTTGGTTAGATGGTGCATACTTGTTCTTAAATGCTAAAAACACCACTGATACTTGTCATCCATAAAAACTACTCTGACCAAAACCCATCTCTTTCATATTCCATCAGCCAACAAAATAAAATTGGAATATGTCACACAGGCAAAACTTGTATATGACCAATGCTTACTCTTAGCCATCAAATTTAAAAAAAAAAAAAAAACAAAACTAGGATCCATCTGCAGGGCTATTAAATTCCTCATTAATAACTTCTAAATCAGTCAGTAAAAATGTCACTCCGACAAACCAATTAGTACAAACTACAAGAAAAGCCTAAATAACTGGTTGTGCTCATGCACTACGCAAGGCTACCCTTCCCCCATACATAAGCAACCTAAACTTCACCATCTAAGTTACACTCCCTTTATTTAACCTTTCTATACCATAATCTTAAACATGTAACTTAATCTGTATCCCTAAGAGATCTCGCTGTATATTCATCCCCAACTCTCATTTTATCCTGTTCCTCCACAGGTTGCCATTCTACCCTCTCTACTTTTTCTCCAACAAAGCTTCCACTACCTCTTTGTTTTTCTTTAATACAGGTCCTGTGCAAGCATGCTACTTGTCTATTGTTTTGGGCAACTACTTGTCCTCCTAACTTCTTGCTAAATCCCTTGCTGCCTTTGCTACCCTTCTTTGTACTTCCAGCTGGTGAGCACATTACATAATGCATCTGCCGTCTGTGTAATTTTTTCTGTAACCAACTAAAACATAGAAAAAACAATTACATTTCTTTAAATTTTATAGACTATTGTATGTTAGATGTTTATGCGTAAACTCAATATGTTTTACAAAATATCAGTCTTTATTGAAAAGTACTTGTGTAATATATGATTTTTTTTCTCCCCATGCCTCTTCTAAAAATAGTATAAACCCCATTCGGAACTTACCAGTAAAGAAAGTGAAATTAAACAAATAATGAGCAATAGTACGTAGTGCTGGGTTCTGTGATTGATAACTATAGCTCTGATGCTATTTTGCAAGATGTTGGGACTGACTAAGGAAAGGGGGGGAGAATAAAGACTCTTAACATTACACTGTCTTGGCCTTAATCTAGGAAGTCACTGGTAAAGAGTTATTGTGTTTCAAATGAGGCTAAGAAGTTAATTTTCCTTACTATGGTTGTATAGTCCTGACTGAAACATAAAGTTTGAGGATGTAATCCAGTTTTGAGGAATGTAACAGTGAAGTTTGTTCTCTGTCCTGGATTTGTGACTGATTTACATTGAGAGATTAATGCATGACTGTAGTAATGCAAGATCCACAAAACAATATACACAACCTGTGAGATTCAGGACTTGAGCACATAGTCTCAGGTTAGTGTGTTGTGTAGGTAAAGTTACTTTGGAGCATATCTGGATGAGTAATTTTAATTACTTGTTTGCTACAGGAATGGAAGCAATATATTAAGAGGCATATATTTTCATGGGACATGCACAGCCTTAAAATTAAACTTTACTGTGAATTCCTGTTAGAATATGTAGCACATTTGCTGTTTCAGTTTAATTGAATACTGACACATTTTATTTATGTAAAAAGGAAAAGATAATGCTGAACATAACTGTTTAACAATGTGATTTTTTGCATTTACAGTGACCTGATTTTTACCTGTATTAAGGCTAAAGTCCAGCTGGTGTACTTTAATAGAAGTATTGCACAATACTAGACTTGGCACTGAGAATCTATTGTATTATTACTAAGGTTACTAAACTGTACAAGGGACCTGAAGATGGAAAACAATGTTATTGCACTCTGGTCTAAAAGTGCTTGCAGTAAAATACCAGGATCTGGGACTGCGAACCCTCTTAATAATGAATTTCTTGCACTGTGCTTGTTAATAAATGACAATTTATTAGACTACAGCGTTGATGTCTGCAACCATGGAATAACTCTGAAGTAGAAATGTTCCTGCTAGGATATTTTAGTGACAAAAATATTCTTTGTATCCAAATGTGTAACATGTATTTTCATTTTGTACTTGTATCTGAGATTGAATCAATATTTGTATCTGTATGCTGTATATGTGTCGTAAGGTTATTTATAGATGCAGAGCTTTTCTCCATGGGCCTCTGCTGAAAAAGAACATTTTGTCCAGTCAGTTTCCATTAACAAATGTAAAATAAAATGTGTCCAACACCAGCAGACCTCAAAAATGTACCTGTTTTTGAGGACTGTTCCTATTTTCAGGCATGATTTACCCCTTGGTGCAGTATTTATGTTTGGAGGTACCTTTCTGTTTTCAAGCATAATTTACTTCGCATGATTTTTCTGAACCCCTCCCCTTACAGACACCATTTGAATGTTTCTTAAAACAAGAAACCAAAATTTAAGTTTTTGGTGCCAGTAGTATTTTGGACATAAAGACCCACATTCCATCTCCTTTTTTTCATAAACAAATGACTGTGAGGTAAATTTAAAGTCTATACACTCTCTTCAATAATATGTTTGTATTTTAATCGCTCTGTTCAAGTGACTTTCCGAAGTTCAAAAACATGGCACCACAGTATGCAGTGCACAAACTAACTGAACAGTACTTTTCCCATCTTCAATACATTCTGTCATCTCCTTCATATATAAAGATAGGTTGTCTGTTGTGGCAATTGACTTTAATAGATGCAGCACTATGCATGAGCAAAGGTACCCCATTCAAGTCTATGGAGGTACGTGATGTTAACCTATAGTAATGTCACGACTGAAGAAAAATTTTTTTGTTGTCGTTTTAATAATTTTTACAATGTTCTTTCCTTTTAATAAAGACAAAAAAAAGAAAGGCATGCAGTAAAATACATTGCTGCATTTGATGAGTCAAAAGCAGCTGCAATGTACCTAGAATCATTGGCAAATCACTTTTTTAACTTGAATACAATCCAGCAGTCCTAAAAATAAGAGGAATTAAGTGTTAAGGATTCAGATTGTATTTCAGTTAGGTGTCCAGATTTTGGCAGGCTTTAGCTAATTTTCAAGATCCTTGGTACCTGATTTTTAGTGTCTGCCAGTTGAGTGGTATGAACACCAATGATTAAAATAACAATTGGTATACAATAAATAAATTACATCAATTGCAATACAATATGAAAAATTAAAATAAAACCTAATATTTTAAAACAAACTTCAGAATTTAGCCAGTACTATTCACGGGGTTGGGCTGGAGTAGGGGAGGAGACCGGCAAAAAACAAACATCTGATCTTGTAGGTGACTACCTTTTAATCCATATGGGATTTTGTTTATATTAACATTTCAAAAGAGCAAGTCTGAAAATAGAAGCTCCAGATTACAGCAAAGACCAAGAGGTAGTTATGCTAAAAATTCTATTATTTCTGTATGCCCTATGCACCACACAAGCGCCTATACATAATCTTTGAACTTTGCAAATGGAAAATGGTAAGTCTTTACTTCAAAAAACAGCTTGAACTCCAAAAAAACCTCGCTTACAGCTCCCAAATACAGTAAATAACCATGAACGAATATAAAAGTTGTTGATTTTATTAAGCGTTCTTTTTAAAATCCACTCTTTGTTGAGTATACCTTGCTCAACTTCATCAGATGCAAGTCTTAAATAAAAAGAAATTTTATTTAAGACTTGCATCTGATGAACTTGAGTAAGGTGTACTCGTCGAAAAGTGGATTTTAAAAAGGACGCTTAATAAATCAACAACTTTTATATTCGTTCACGGTTATTTACTGTGTCTGAGAGCTGTAAGCTAGGTTTTTTGGAGTTCAAGCTGTTTTTTGGAGTTGGTAACCCTAGTTGTTTTTATCAGTTTGTTCAAGTCTTTACTTCAGCTGGAGCCACGTCCTCTAATGTTCACAAAAGTTCATTAATAGTCTGTCATCTAAATCTTCTACCAAAACATCACATTTCACCAGGCAGTGTGTTGAGGCCAACAGTGCTAGACAAAATGTGATGTCTGGTATATGAAAGCACTATCTGCATTCTACATACATTTGCATTACAGTTGTGACATAAACCAGCCATTCTTTGTAAAAGCAAGGTGTAGAAATGACTTGCTTTGAGGCCATACTGGCTGTTGCCCCAACAGTACAACATAGGGATTTAATTTTAAGTTTGTTGTAGCACTGAAAATAAGATTACATGGAAGGATTACACTGGCCTGAGTGATTACCTTGATTAAGACCTCCAGTCTAAGATGGCGGTGACTGTCATTTGACAGCAGCTTAAGCATAGGTGCTGTTAAAATTATTTAACTTCTAAATTGTTTTTATACCGAAGTTTCCCATTTGATCTGTTTTTTTGCTTCAGTGATGTAATCCTTTTAGACTTTATAGTTCTTTTTAAGAGTGTTTTAAAGCTTCTTAATCTTCATGTTCAGTCACTGCTGATCAATTCTTAGAAAGTAAGCTGAATGAAAACTGTACTTATTTACCCTTGGAACTCCTTTAAGCAAGAGGCAGAGTGATGACCTCCAGTAAATGCACCTTCCAGCCAACTAATGGTTCAAACACTTGTCTGTCATGCAACTGCCCTGCACTACTAATGGGATTTCGAACATTTCTAGAAACTGATCACTGTGAGCAGAGATGCCTTTTGTGCAGCTGCTCAAGGTATTCATGGTTGGCCATGATACCGTTCCTCCTTCTCGCAGAGGTGTAGATACTGGACTGTTGAAGCCTTGGGCAAACTTTGCAGAGAAGAAAGAGCTGTGCAGAACTCCGTTTGTAGTGTAGTCAGATATCAAAGTGATTCTGGCCTTCAGACACTATAGATTGAGTGCACATAATATTGCATATATAACTTGAATGATTTAGTAGTAGTGTCTTTGCTGATTCAAAGTTCCTTATGCATCATCTTTTAAGCTTGCTTCTGCAGTCCTATATTGCATTGTATTGTTTTTTAGGTTTACTGCTCAGCCACTGTGGCAAAGTGTTTTATTTAAATTCATTACATCTAATTGGATTTGATAGTAGGGGGGAAAAGTTGTAAATATGTAAAGTGACCAGACGTGGTTGTGTCTGAAATTTATGTGCAGTTACAGAGACCTGATTTAAAGCTGCAGAGAGTAGCCTGACAGTCCAAGTTTTAGTGCCTTCCACACTTTTAGATCAATAGATGTACAGACAGGAACTAAAAGGCAGACCTCTCGATATACGTCCATAACAAGCATACCACTAAGTTTGCTAAACAGGAAGATGTGCTGGAGTTTCCCCACGTACAGGTCAGTATAGACAAAGTCCCATGCCATATCCTAGTAAGGTATTAGTCATTCTCTCTGTCCCACAAAACTCCTAGCTCATACTCTTACTGGAGACATTCACCATCCAAACTACTGCCTTACTCGTGGGGGACTTTACCCCTGTATAGACTGGGAATCCTACACTGCCTCAAATCTGCAGGCACAGAGATTCTTGGACTACAAACACCCTGGCCAGTTACTGCATATGCCCACTCATCATCTTCTTTCGGCTGTTCCCGTTAGGGGTCGCCACAGCGGATCATCTGTTTCCATTTCTTCCTGTCCTCTGCATCATGCTCTTTCACACCAACCACCTTCATGTCCTCTCACCACATCCATAAACCTTATCTTAGGCCTTCCTCTTAACCTGGCAACTCCAATATTTTCCCAATATACCCAGCATCCCTCCTCAGCACATGTCCAAACTAATGCAATCTCGCCTCTCTTGCTTTGTTTCCAAATTGTCCAACCTGAGCTGACCCTCTAATATACGCATTCCCAATCCTGTCCATCCTAGTCACAGCCAGTGCAAATCTTAACATCTTTAACTAACTCTGCCGCATCCAGCTCTTGACTTCTGCCTTTTCGTCAATGCTACCGTCTCCAACCCGTATAACTTAGCTGGTCTCACTAGCCTCTTGTAGACCTTCCCTTTCACTCTTACTGGTACCCGTCTGTCTCAAATGACTCCTGACGCTCTTCTCCACCCATTCCACCCTGCCTGTACTCTCTTCCACACTCACCTTCACCTCTCTTCCACACTCACCTTTACTCTGAACTGTTGATCCCAAGTATTTAAACTCGTTCACCTTTACCAACTCTACTCCCTGCATACTCACCATTCCTCTACCCTCCCTCTCATTTACACACACATATTCTGTTTTAGCCCTGCTGACCTTCATTCCTCTCCTCTCTAAAGCATATCTCCACCACTCCAGGGTCTCCTCAACCTGGTCCCTACTCTCACTACATATCACAATGTCATCTGCAAACCTCATAGTCCATGGGGCCTCCTGTCTAATCTCATCTGTCAACCTGTCCATCACCACTGCAAATAAGAAAGGGCTCAGAGCTGATTGTTGATGTAATCCCACCTCCACCTTAAACTTATCTGTCACTCCCACCGCAGTCCTCACCAATGTCACACTACCCTTGTACATATCCTTTACAACTCTTACATACTTCTCTGCCACTCCCGACTTCCTCATACAATGCCACAACTCCTCTCTAGGCACCCTGTCATATGCTTTCTCTAAGTCCACAAAGACACAATGCAACTCCTTCTGACCTTCTCTGTATTTCTCCAACAACACTCTCAGAGCAAATGTTCGCAGTGGTGGTGCTGCGGTAGCATTGTCGCATCACAGTAAGATGCTGTCCGGTTTGACTCTCAGAGCATCTTCTGCATGGAGACATGCATGAATGGGCGTACCTTCGTTGAAGGTTGTACGTCAGGGCTAGCAACTTGGTACGTAAAAATCAACTGCCGATCATTAGCAGACCAGAGTTCCGCTGTGGTGACCCCTAACTGGGAAAAGCCAAAAGTCAGAACAACTCTCAGAGCAAATATTGCATCTGTAGTGCTCTTTCCTGGCATGAAACCATACTGCTGATAACTAATCATCACCTTTGCTTTCACTGCTCTTTCCCATAACTTCAAGCTGTGACTGATCAATTTTATCCCTCTGTAGTTACTGCAGCTCTGCACATGACCCTTATTAAAGATAGGTACCAAAACACGTTTTCTCCACTCCTCAGGCATCCTCTGACCTTCCAAAATTTCATTAAACAATCTGGTTAAAAATTTCACTGCCATTTCTCCTAAGCACCTCCATACTTCCACTGGTATGTCATCTGGGCCAACAGCCTTTCCATTCTTCATCCTCTTCATAGCTGTCCTTACTTCCTCCTTGCTTATCTGCTTCACTTCCTGATTCACTATCCCCACATCATCCAACCTTCTCCCTCTCTCTCATTCTCTTCATTCATCAGCCCTTCAAAGTACTCTTTCCATCTACTCAACACACTCTCTCCTCACTTGTGAGTAAGTTTCCCTCACTGTCATTTATCACCCTTACCTGCTGCACATGGTTCTTTTCTCCCTCTTTAGTGTCCAACCTTTCATATAACTCTCTATATGCCTCATCCTTAACCTTCACACCTTTCTCTTTGCCATGCTCCTCATCTCCTTATACTCCTGTCTACTTTCTTCATCTCTTTGACAATCCCACTTCTTCTTCGCCAGCCTCTTCCTCTGTATACTCTCCTGTACTTCCTCATTCGACCACCATGTCTCCTTGTCCTCCTTCCTCTGTCCAGATGTCACACCAAGCACCTTCCTAGCAGTCTCCCTTACTAGCTCTGCTGTAGTTACCCAGCTATTCGGTAACTCTTCATTGCCTCCCAGTGCCTGTCTTAACTCTTCCCTGAACTCCACCTCACAATCACCATTTTAACTTCCACCATTTAATCCTTGGCCCTCCTACATTGGATATAATCCACCTGTGTGCATCTTCCTCCACTCTTGTATGTCACCCTATGCTCCTCCCTCTTCTTAAAATACATATTCACCACAGCCATGTCCATTCTTTTCACAAAATCCACAATCCCCTGACCTTCTGCATTCCCCTCCTTAACATCATACCTACCCATTACTTCCTCATCCCCTCTGTTCACTTCACCAACATGCCCATTGAAGTCCACTCTAATCACTAGTCTCTCACCCTTGGGAACACTCACCACCACTTCATCCAACTCGCTCCAAAATTTTTCTTTCTCATCCATCGCACACCCAACTTGTGGAGCATATGCACTAACAACATTCATCATTACACCATCAATTTCAAGCTTCATAAACGTCACTCTATCAGACACTCCAACTCCAAAACACTCTTGGCATACTGTTCCATTAGTATAACCCCTACCCCATTTCTTCTCCCATCCACACCATGATAGAACAATTTGAACCCGCCTCCTATACACTTGGCCTTACTTCCTTCCATCTGGTCTCTTGCATGCACAATATATCAAATCAACCTTCCTTCTCTCCATCATATCAGCTAGCTCTCTCCCTATACCAGTCATACTGCCAACATTCAAAGTTCCTACCCTCAGTACTACACTCCTAACCTTCCTCCTCTCTTCCTGCCTTTGAGCATGCCTTCCCCCTCCTCTCCTCCTTCGGCCAACAGTAGCTCCATTTCCATCAGCACCCTGTTGGCTAACAGTACTGGTGGCGGTCGTTGTTAACCCGGGCCTCAACCGATCCGGTATGTAAATATGAAATGTTCTCCGCATCAGTAATTTGGCAGAGGTTTTATGCCGGATGCCCTTCCTGATGCAACCCTCCCCATTTATCCGGGCTTGGGACTGGCACAAAGAAATGCACTGGCTTGTGCATCCCCAGTGGCTGGGTTTACTGCATATGCCCACTAGAGGTTACAAAACACTGGACCTTGTACTCACAAATATGGAAGTATGCTGTCCACCCCATGTCACACCCTAACTGATAAGGTATGACCATAAAGCTGTCTCCTTCAAAAATGTTCTCTGTAATCCTAGTAACAGTTAAACTGGTTACTATTAAGCAATAATATGGTATTCCATGCCAAGCCAAACTCAGGACACAGCTGCTGATGCAGAATTGTTCACAGAAACTGTATACAACCATGTCAATTGCTGCATAGAGGCTGCTGTACCTACCAGACTTGAGGCAAAAACTAACTCTAAAAGCAAACAACTATGTTAGCATCCCAAATTAAAAAGGTTATACAACAAAAGAAAAAAAACACTGCTAAAATCAGGAAGTGCAATGCCAATAAACATAACACACTAAAATTAACCAGGCTCTTTAGCCATGTTAGCAGCCTCAAAGGTGGCATGTGGCATTGTGCTGAACTGGTGGTTAATGTGGCACCCTCACTGAGCTGAACTATTTACAGTGAATCTGCTGGCTAACAGTCACCTCCAACCACCCCTCAAGATATACCTACAAACATAACTCCTTCAGATATTACTAGAGAGCATATCCTGGCTGTGCTTGCTAAAACCAATAATACAACTTCAGTGGGCACAATATGTTGGTATGCCTCCTGAATAGTCTAACATATGATCAGGACCACTGTAGTCTCAAAACAGACTTTGTGCCATGAGAGTGGAGGAATGCAAAGCTCATCTCCATAAGTATAGACCATCAACAGGTCCTGGAATCTATAGGACAATTAGTTGGACAAGTCTTTTAATATGTAAAGCCATGGAAATGATCACCAAAGACGAGAGGTCTTCAGACAATATATCTATCCCTATTTGGCTTTGTCAAAGGAAGTTTATGTGAACTTAACCCAGTGGACTTCTTTGAGAAGATTACCAAAGCAATGAATGAGGGTAAAACAGTACACCCACCACACCTGGTGAAGGCATTTAGATGCTATACCACACTTGGCCATTGTTGGCAAACTTGTAGAATTGGGTGTAAAAACACTACATAATGCACTGGATAGCCAGCTGACTCACGGATAGGACCTAGCAAGTTAGGATTAGTGGGACATCCTCCATGAGGAGGCAGGTCACCAGCAGAGACCTCTGTGCTGGGCCCACTCCTCTTTGCACTTGACATCCAGGAAGTAGATGCCAATGTCAAATGCCTCTGGCTGAACAGGTTCGCAGATGATTGCAAATTGGTGGTAGTCGTAGCATCTTGCCAAGATGAAACTTCTTACAAGATGGTCCCACACAGCCAAATGACTGGTGCCAAAGCTGTGGCTTAACATTCAGCACCAAGAAATGCATTATAGCAACTTTTTAGGACATTTGCCACCCCAGGAAATGGTCATCAATAAATCACCCCTAAAAGTTTACTCATTAGACAAGGATCTGGGGACATATGCAAATAGTAACCTGGCCTTTAACCAACATGTGTCCAAGGTATAGAGGAAATCTTCTATGTTGCTCAACTTTTATGTAGGAGCATGGCATATAGATCTAGGGAAGTCATTGTACCAGTATATTTGACCCTCGTCAGACCCATCATTGCATATAATGCCCCCTTTAGTATGTGCCTGAGCAGGTACATGCAGCAAATGAAACCTCCAAAAAGGTTCCCTTAAAAAGAATACAGGGCATTAACAGTGTTGTATGCAGATCTCTGCAAAGCACCATCTCTACGCTTGGTCTCGTAAAGATTGCTTTGAGAGAATATATGCTTCGACCTTGCTCTGATAAACCTTTTGCATATCTGCAAAACAAACAGCATCAGAATGGCTAGATCTAAAGACTTGCATTATGTTTGCAATGTACATTGTCTCTCCATCATCTCAAAGAATTACCATTCTCTGAAATAAGCTCTCCATCCATTTGAAACAAAGTCCCTCCCTCACCCTATTAAAACATAACTTTGGATTTTGAAGGGAAAATTTTAAAAATTCACCCTGGTCTGGCACCTATATCTTTGGGTAGAAGTGGTCAGTAAATGTCACAACCAACAATCCACACCTATATAAACATCAAAAATATACAACTTGTAGAATGCATCTGGGATGTACAGGAAGGCTTATAAAGGCCCTAGTGGTAATTTTAGTCTAGTATACATGTATGAACTACTGATTGATTTACGTTACTTCTGTTTATGAATATTTTGAAAATCTAGATGTACAGTATTCTGCTTTTGTATTATTATATGAGACTCTCTTGCAGTAATAATTCCTGAACAGAATGATCTGTGTGCTGCCTTAGCTGCTGGGGCCCTAAATGGCCAAAAGGTGGTATGTAGTTTAGTAGTAATCCTAGAACCTGCTGGTGAGTGCCAACAGTGATGGGTGACCTCCAAGTTATAGTACAACACCTTCCCTGCAGTGCTGTTTGGTAAGGGGTATAAAGAATTTACAGACAAGTTCAGAGAAGAATGAATGGCACTAGAATCAACAGTCAGCAAAGTAAAAGCCATGAGTTTGGTGAAGCCAGGTAAAATTACTTTTGAATTGCCTCCTCCTGTAATTCATATGGGGTTACATGTATTGGTAACATATTTAAGTACGGTTATCCAATTTTTTAATTGACCAATTTGTTCCTACTACCTTTAGAACTGCACTTGGTATCTTTCTTCTACATGGTTCAAGGCTCCAGAGAGCACCCCTGCACTACCAGGCTATAACTCATACCGCACTTTTCAGCCATGTAACATGGCCTGAAACACCAAAGGCGGAGGTGTGTCCATATTCATTAAGGATATCCACACGTCCAGGCTAGTTGCTCAGCACAATGCATCTGAGGTTATCCAAGTGCAACTAACTCTGGGCAAGACTGCAATACAAATTGTAGCTTGCTACAGATCCCCCACCATGCCCCAGGATTCCCACTCCTCTTTTCTTGATGTACTGGAAAATATTAGGGTTCAACCAAACACCCTAATAATGGGCGACTTCAACTACCCCACCATTAATTGGGAAAACTACTTGTGTACCGACACCTTAGCTCAATGCTTTCTGGAATTCATAAACTCCAATGCCCTGGATCAACTTATTCACACCCCCACTTGGGGCAACAATATCCTAGATCTAGTCATTACCAACATGAGTGACTGGTGTTCCACACCTGAAGTCAACTCCTCGCTGGTCCGATCTGACCATAAGCTAATCACCCTTGATATCCACATCCCACCCCCACCCCCATTAAAGAAACCACAGTTGAAAATGTCTCCAAAGCAAACTTCATGCTTCTTAAGACAGAAGTGGTGAACTTCCATGACATCCATGCAGATGAACAATACAGTTGCAACTGCTGAATCCTACACAAATTCCCTCTATATAAGCTCTTGCATGAATGCATGGATTGCGCTATCCGAAACAGAGCCAAGACACTATCCTTCAAAAAAAGGAAGCTAATCTCGTGGTCCCCTGCCATAAACAAACTGTACAAAAGAAGGAAGAAACTGTTGCAAAAGAGTAAAATCCCATGAGTGGAGGAGCTCCCTGGTCAGCCTCAGTAAGAAGTTGAGATCCCTTATAAGATCCTCCAAAGCTAGCTATGAAAACAAAATCACCACTAATTCCAAGGACAACCACAAAGCATTCTATAGCTATGTCAAGAATCTCGATGGCAACACCCAAATCTGCTCTAAGTTACAGCACAAAGGCAAGAAAATTACAGCACCAACTGATATTGCCAACATCCTGGCAGGTTCAGTGCAGCTTTACCCCCTCTCACCCCCTAAAGGGCCCATATCTATACAGGAAGAATGCAAAGTCACTGTAATCACAACTATTCAGGTAAAATCTGCACTCTCTAAAGCCAAAAACACAGCATCCCTGGGACCGGACAACATCTTAGGCTGTGTTTTACATGAACTTCAGTACGAACTGGCTCCCCACTTAAGCACCGTGTTCAGTAATAGCCTTGCATCAGGCTTTCTGCCAACTGAATGGTGCACAAACAGTTATCCCACTCCACAAAGGGGGAGCCACCACTGATCCCGGGAACTATCGACCTATTAGCCTGTCGAGCCTGTTCTGTAAGGCCATGGGACGTATCATCATGGAACTCCTAAACAAAGACATTGGTAACCTCCAAACTCTAGATCCCACCCAGTTCGGGTTTGTGAAAGACCGATCATGCCTCCTGAACCTGATCAACTTCTTTGAGGCAGTCACCAAAGCCATAAATGAGGGTAAGGTGGTTCGCACAGCCTATCTTGACCTTGCCAAGGCTTTCAACACCATCTCCCATTCTGGAATTATAGCTAAAGTTCACTAAACTTGGCTCACTGACAGAACCCACACTGTAATTGCAGACTCAAAATCTGACCTCAAAGCAGTGACAAGTGGAGTACCACAAGGTTCCATCCTGGGACCTCTCCTGTTTTGTATCTACTTCTCTGAAGTATAGGCTAACACAGAAGGCCTCTGGCTAATGAAGTTCGCAGATAACTGCAAACTAGGAGCTATAGTAAAGTCCCCAAATGATGTGGATATCATACAGAAGGGCCTCGCTGAAGCAGATGACTGGTGTCACAGCCATGGCCTCAAACTCTATGCCAAAAAGTGCAGTGTCATCCCTTTTGGTAAAAACTCTGTACCCATGAGCTACCACACAGGCAGCAATCTACTTAACACCGAATGAGTGATAAAGAGACCTTGGGACCCAGGTAGACAGTAGTCTCTCCTTTGATAGTCACATCACCTCAGTAGTCAGGAAGTCCTTCTACATGGCACACCTCATAAAGGGTTCTCATCCATGAAAAATAGGTCATTGTTCCTCTCTACTTGACGCTCATTAGGCCCATTATAGAGTACAATGCCCCTTTTGGAAAGTACCCCACAAAACATCTGCAGCAGCTGGAAAGGCCACAGGAGTACCTCACAGAGGATTACTGGCCTCAAACAAATGCCCTACACTGACCACCTCAAAAAATTCCAGCTTTACTCCGTAGCATATTGCCTACTCCGAGGTGATCTCTGCCTAACACATATAAAGCTATGTCAAACCTAGAGCTGTTGGACATGCAACACCTAAAGAAACCCCAATCCCTCCAAGCTACATGCTCTAGGGATGTAAACCTTGTCACCACAATAAACAGGACATGCTGGAGGGATAGAGTCCTGTCCCAGATACTTCCCATACTCTAAAACAAACTACCCATTTATGTCAAGCAAAGTTCTTCATTAGCACTCTTCAAGAAAAATCTGTTTCTCTGTCTCTCTGTCTCATATTTTGTGCTGTGTATATGACATGGCAGGATGACGACTGGACGTCTCGGGCCAGATGTAGTTCTCTCACAGAAAAGTGGGCAGCCCTCAGCAGGAGAGGTTGTCGCCTACCTCAGTGGAAGAGTTTGAGCATCCTGGAATCCTGCCCCAAGTAAAGATGGACAGAATTATGAGAGTGACCAGCAGAAAATTCCTCAATGGCAACAGGACTACAGGCATTTTTCCAGACTGATATTGAAAGGACAACAGAGTCCTGAATACAGTTCTTAATTAAGCAGTCAGAGCAGATCCACGCCTATACGTGTGAGCTTTGTGACATGACAGCAAATGCTAATGGCAGAAATGGTTCCTTCATGAGGAATCTGACCTTAGTCTCCAGGAAAGATTATGAGCTTAACTCGGAAATCCTTGTGCATCATTCAGCTATTCTCGCATGTCACTTTGGGTAGTATGTTAAAAAAAAAAAAAAAAAAAAGTGCTTAATCCATCTCAATCGCCACTAAATTTAACTGTATCAACAGTTTTTATGGTGAAAGGAGACCTTGTAGACCTATGCAAATGTTGAATGTATTGGATTCCCTCAGATCTCCGGGGGAGATCTCTCAAAATGATCGGAGACTGCTGATGGACAGAAGTCTTACTACCTGGTTCAGATTGTGAACATTGTGAGCCTCACAAGAATGAGTGCTTTAGAAATAAATGGGTAAGTATTACTGGACAGTTATTTTCATTTTAGGGTGATCTGCATTTTTCTGACTTGGTAGAGTATTTTGCACAACCTGTATTTGCTGGCTTTATATAACACACTGAGTTTGTGCCATTAAAAGTATCCAAACTACTGATTAAATCTGATTTTATTTTAACTTCAATGCAGCTGGCATCTGTGCACTAGATTATTTTCCAGTGTTAGTATGTGATCTTGAATTTTTCTCACCTGTTTAAGCTATTCATTATTGAGCTGTTCTAGCAAGATGCAAGGCACTGATCATTCACTGTGTGTCATACTGTTGCTCTTTCTGATGGTGTAAATTAACTTGCTAATATTTTCTGCAATTCAAAATTACATGGGCCACAGATTCTGAAGCTGTTTTACTAATAGTGTTGTTGTTGTTTGTCTTTCGACTTTTCCCGGTAAGGGGTCGCCACAGCGGAACTCCGGTCCGCTAATGATTGGCAGTAGATTTTTTTTTTTTTACGAAACACCGAGGTGCCAGCTCAATGTCCAACCTTCAACGGAGGCACACCCATTTACGCATGCATGTCTTACAGGTAATCTATAGTAGTCTCTGCTACCAATTGTTAGCTTGCTTGCTCCTCTCATGAGCTTAGTGTGCCCCATAGCAGGCTTTTGTGTTTTTGGCTTAGATTGGGCTGATTATATTCTGAGACACGTGCATATTGGTCATAAGATGCATCATTCTTTGTATTGAAGTACTGAGTCTTTCCTGTGATTGTGACCTTTTGCTCTGTCCTCTTATTTTACAATTGGTACCACCAGATGTTAAACCAGTCTTCTATCATATAGACACTGCAAAGAAGTATAGTGTTGAGTGTTAAATTGAGCCTGGTTTTCATTTCACATCATGTGGGTAGCTGTGTGCTTGTTAACTAGTAAACTGCCACCCTGTGGTAAAATGTCTTTGAATAAGATTTTTCTGCATGAGGTACCTAAGGAAGTCTTGTTAATCACTGAACTATAGATCTGACCTTCTTTTTTTATATGGCCCTTTTAAGGCCCTCTTGTTTAACGGCAAGCTCATATGAGCTAGAGTGGGCATACTCTTGGACCTGCTTAATTTAGTAAAACTGGCACATATTAAATAGACTTAAAGATAAGAAACAAAGATAAACTATCATAAGGAGTAGCCATTTTGTTTTTGATCCTTAGTTGATGTGGGTTACGTTGATGGGTATACCTTCAACTGAAACTTTCAACCTCTAAGTGCAAGAAATCTGGACAAAGTTAAAAATAATGGGGTGATGCACAAAAAGAGGGACTGATTGTAAATACTGCTCTTATAAACTTAGAAATAGCTAGAATGACAGATTTTGCATTAGTATACATTTTCTGATGTATATGAAGTAAATCCTCAAATACTGGAAATGTAAACGTCCCTAAACAATGGCGAATGGCAGTGATTTTACCATTAAACCACAAATATGAGACACAAATCTGGACAGTTGAACAGGTCTACCGCTTACTCCTCTGTGTCCATCTTTTGTGCAGGTATGAATTACATTCTCTCATTTGCCATCTAACTTGCAATCTGGAGACCTTTCTGCACACAGATGGGGTGACCCATGATAATTGCTGCATTGTCGAAATGGTTTGAGTATTATCTTTGAGAGCTGCCTAGAGATGGAAACTTTGAAAGCAAAGGTGCATGTGTGTAGTAATAATAATATTTCATATAAGATTAACAGGCTCAGTTATTCCCTCCAAAAATGAGACCATTCCACATTGCAGTACACATACAGACTTCACAGACGTTGAATGTGCCGTGTTTACATATATATATCCACTATTATGAAGTCATGGATGTTTGTTTCTACTTTGTCTGGCATATTCTGAATCCTGGTTTTAACAACCTTGTTATATCCTGCTTGAAATGTGTTGGTCCACTCGCCTATTACAGTGCAAGGTGATTTCCCACATTGTGTGATATTTCTATTAACCTGAAAATGCATTGATAATGCCTGTCTTAAGGATACCCACACAATCTAGTGAACTGCCACTATATCTCAAGTTAGACTTTCATTAGTAAGGTTATAGAGAAGACTGTCTAGGTGCAGCTATATTTATACCTCTTTATTTTTTGGACTTGTCAGTATGACTTTCAAATTATCAATTGACCTTATAATTTCAAATAAATTGTTATATTTTGTCTTTGCTACAGTTAATGTGATAGGCCAGGGAATCCGGGAGAAGACTGTCTCTACTACCCAGAGTGACCAAAGTCATTCTTGTGTTAATTCAGGCAATATGTATCTGTTGTAAGGTACGTTGGCTCTGGCCCGTTTTTGTTATCCATGTTGTACATGGTATCATTGAAACTTCTATTTATGGTAGAAGTATTCACTGTCACTGATTTTTATATTCACGGGACATTTATCTTTTAGCTGTCTTCGCCTGTGTTGGATTGTACCAGCCTTTGTGAATGTGTTTTCTTTTTGTGACCAATGAAGGGAAAGTTGATGGTATTCTAAGTCAGCTTACTGTCACCTGTGAAACACCTCTTGAATTAACTGCCTAATGCCATGTTTAGATTTGAATGGGGTGATACAATGTACTTATACCATACAGCCTTGATTTCAGATGGCAACCTTGGCTGTAGGAGGTAAGGAATTTTGCAGTTGGAAGTTTGACTTTATTGGTATCATTCAATCCATTAATATTTAATTCTATACAGTGTGCATTTACATTGCTTACTGTAAGCTATTGGTTCCATCTTTAAAATCTTAAATTACCATTCCAAGCCCCATGATTACTTGCCCTGTAGCATATATCCATTCCTTACTTGTGTGTGTGTGTGTGTGTGTGTGTGTGTGTGTGTGTGTGTGTGTGTGTGTGTGTGGCAAAAGGCTTTCATTTTGAAGTCCCTTAAATTTATTTTTTCATAAGGGTATACCTTAATCTATGAAGAGATTTTGATACTATTTGCTGATTTAACTATTTTAGATATGATCTTCAGTTATTCTCTTAGATTGCAGTCGCCTGCTTTAAGCACTGCATAAAATTAAAATGATTAAATAGTCTGTAAGCACAAGCAAAAAAAATCTGAAGACTACACGGCAGTTTGTGTAACCAATGTGACCATGTCCTTTATAGAATGTTAAATGTTTTTATAGTTATTTGCCATTCCTGGTCCACTGTGTACCTCATTCTAAGACTGCTATAGCATGTCATGGTCTTTAAAAACAAGCTCACATAATGATTCCCTTCTGCTATGTGAGTGGTACTTAATGCTTTCCATTTCCCCTGTTGCTTACTATTTGGTCAGTTTGTAGATTCTTTCCTTTTTCCATTTATGATGACTTATCTGGTTTGTTTGCACTACTTGAGTTTGCCTTCCAAAGGCGAGGTCCTGAGGTGTCTATCTTAACAATATTTACTATGATTTTATACATTAAATATTTTCTTACACCACCTTAAATGCAACCATATGGTTTAAGCACTTGCATATGTTTTGTTGCATAAGTTACCCCCTACATAGTCTATTTCATTGTGGGGACTAAATTGTAAACATCTTGAGCAGTAATGTCTACATTCCAATATCTCATGTCAGTAAACACCTTAATTATTTTCAGTTTTGTTAAAAATAAAGAACCAGAATACATAATTCTACATTATCTGAAGATTTTGTTAGGTTGTATTAAATACATATATTTGCATTAAATAGATGAAATGATTTAATCTGTTTAGATTGTGTTCTTGTAGGTAAATAACGCCCTGTGTGTACAATGTTTAATTTTCAATAGCCAGCTATAATGTATTACTGTACTATACAACGCTAAGCATATAATATAATGCTATTGTGTTTTCATTGCACAACAGAGAGGTGTGTTTGGTTCATTTGCCTTAAACATTTATTATGTTTTATTAGTTTTCTTTCCCTCTCATATTGTATAACTTCTGACATTCTGCACCATGTTTAGTTACGATTTCTCTCAATGTGACCCTTTCTTTTGTGTTTTAACTAACGCATGCTATTACTATTTTTCCTAGGCTTGATTATATGCCTTGTTCA